>NC_069502.1:646486566-646494066 GCF_027579735.1 Bombina bombina | reverse complement strand
TTGTTCACCCACAAATAGGCAAATTTACCCGTTTGCGGGCGCGCAATAATTTTGCGCCCCACTTGTAATCTAGCACTTAGTATTTTAAGCAAATATTTAACCACTTATTATTAGAAATAAAGGTGTAAAATACATGAAACTGTGTACACAATTTGTAATAAGTAAAAACACATAAATACTAAATAAATAATTAGATAATTAACTACATTTAAACTTATATTGATAGACGAGACATATTTTTTATAGTTGATGGGAGTTACATTTTATTAAATTATAACCCTTTATTTCCAATTTTTAAAGGGACAGTCAACACTAGAATTTTTGTTGTTTTAAAAGATAGATAATCACTTAATTATCCATTCCCCAGTTTTGCTTAACCAACACAGTTGTAATAATACACATTTTACCTCTATGATTACCTTGAATCTAAGCCTCTGCAGACTGCCTCCTTATTTCAGTTCTTTTGACAGACTTGCATTTTAGCCAATCAGTGCTCACTCCTCGGTAAATTCACGTGCATGAGCTTAATGTTATCCATATGAAGCCCATGAACTAACACCCTCTAGTGGTGAAAAACTGTTAAATGCAGAGACGGCCTTCAAGGTCTAAGAAATTAGCATATGAACCTCCTAGGTTTAGCATTCAACTAAAAATGCCAAGAGAACAAAGCAAAATTGGTGATAAAAGTAAATTGGAAATTTGTTTAAATTTTAATGCCCTATTTGAATCGTGAAAGGTTTTTTTGGACTTGACTGTCCCTTTAAATGTTTTGAGAAATGTACTAGCGCCTACTTAGAAACCCTTATAGCCTGAGGGGAGGTGATGCCTAGTAACCACCAATAGTAATCAAGGTAAAAAATGGTAATAACCCCAGGCGCCTAACCAAACGGAGGCAAAGGAGATAGCAGCGAAAAAACAAAAAAAAGACTAAAAAATAAAATCACTTATTTAATAGTAAAACCATAATATACACAATAATATGTACAATATTCATGGATCCATGATGCTAATACAAGGACATAAAATATAATCACAGATATACACAATGGTCAGAGTAACAGTGGACCAGTGATAATGTAAAACAGTAAGATTATTAAAACCAATGGTAAAACGACATACAATGTGGCAAATTAATATACAATGTGGCAAATGAATATATTCTTGGAATCCATCAAGAATATATTCATTTGCCACATTGTATGTCGTTTTACCATTGGTTTTTATAATCTTACTGTTTTACATTATCACTGGTCCACTGTTACTCTGACCATTGTGTATATCTGTGTTTATATTTTATGTCCTTGTATTAGCATCATGGATCCATGAATATTGTACATATTATTGTGTATATTATGGTTTTACTATTAAATAAGTGATTTTATTTTTTAGTCTTCTTTTGTTTTTTCGCTGCTATCTCCTTTGCCTCCGTTTGGTTAGGTGCTTGGGGTTATTACCATTTTGTCCCTTTAAATGTTCAAAACCTTAAAGTGTTTAGACGGTTAAACTACTGCTGAGGATTTAAAACACAGATGTCATTATTGTTGCTAACTAGATTCACTCTATCATTCCCTTAAACAGTTCACTAATCAATGACATATTAAGAACTTTTGAATCTTCAAACACTAAAAGGAAATATCTCTTAAAACACAATGCAGTAGCTACATAATATTCCTATAAATAAATTAAAAAAACTCCAAAATAAAATTATGTTGTTGTGAATTAAAATATACTGCATAATGCTAATATATTTGAAAATTCTATTAATAACTAATACTACACAGTAAATAACAGCTATTAAACCATAATTGTAAAAATTTTCAGTTCTGACAAACATTTCTCAGTGCTTATTGTTATTAATGGTTGGAAATAGCAAGCAGAAGGGGGATATACAATATAAAACTTAAAAAAGACATTGGACTACTATATACTGAATATAATATATATATATATATATATATATATATATATATATATATATATATATATATATATATATATATATATATATATGAAAGAGCAAAATTTGCACATCAAATATACTCATATAGGATTAAAGTCCTATCCTGTAGGAGGACGCAAAACACACCACACAATAGAGCTTTAATCCTTCCCACTTTCCCATAAATCCTTAGTACATTTTTTGCCTCCAGCAAGGTGTGATGGTAAACCTTGAAATGCTGATCTACACGTTGATTGAAATGGGCTCTCTAACTAATCTGAGACCCATTATCCTCCCTGTAAAGTAACTACAAACAGGGCAGATAAATGGACAGGAGTTCAACCAAGAAGTGAAAATCTTCCTCCAGTGCAGAGATGCCGTCAGCCTCCCAGGTGAAATGTGGGCATGCTTGCCAATCCCCTGGTCTGTAGTGTGCTGTTTTTTTAACAGCTCTTTGGCATTATGCTTGCACTGCCTCAGATGGGCCCGTCTGCTGGAAGCAGTTAACAAGAACTTTGCATACATTTATTTAACCTGTTATTTTAAAAATATTTTTAAAGTACATTTTTCCTCTTAAAAGGACAATATGCAATGTTTTCAGATTCCCTAACAGGGAATTCAGTCTTACATTGTATCATTGTTTGTGTGTTCCCCTGATGGATTAATCCATTCTGTTCCTTTTATACTGCATTTCTATGCTGCTGATTAATTTTAGATACTCACCTGTCATTACTATTCTAATTCATTATAGACATAACGATAATCCTTTAGAAGGGCAATCTACTGACAATGTAACCCCTTCTTATATGTGTTTCTCTATGTAAGGAAGTTTTTGTGTGCCCCTCTAGTCAGCTTTGTAACCTATGTACTGATTCTGCTTCTAATACTATACAGGATCATGCAATTTTGGGATGTGCCCAGGTCAATTTTACGGACCTGCCTCCTAACTTAAAACAGTATCTTCACTCTGTAATTTCACAAATGATAGCTTTCATGCCTCCATCAGTTATACACAGACTCATTCAGAGGGCAGAAGAGAACCCTTCACCGGCACTGAGCTCATTGAGGACATCCCTAAAAAGTACCTGCATATGTACCCTGTACCCTCCAGGAGCAAAGCTCACATAAGGACGATTATTCAAAAACCAAGGGCAGAAGATGTGTCCTTTATTTTCAAATTGGAGCACATACGTGCTCTTTTGCAGGAAGTTTTTCTTGCATTGGAGATTGAGAAACCTCCAGCTGCAGGCAAACAATCTATGAAAAAGATTGATAAGTTCTTTAGGACAGCCTCATTGAAGCCATCTACCTTCATAGTTCCTAATGTGGAAAAAACAGAAATACCCTTTGTTCTTTCTGTCAAATTAAAAAACCTGTTACCTGTACTCTCTGAAAAACTGGAGGCATGGGAGATTATTCTAAAGGTGGAAAGTGTTATCTCAATTTTGGCTGTCAGACTATCATTTCCTTAGAGGATAGTACCTGTTTTAAGGATCAGATGGACGGAAAACTTGAAAGTTTCCTCAGAAGATCCTTTCAGTGGGCAGGCTATATGTTTTGTCCAGCTGTAGCTTCTGTATCTGCAGCTACTGCAATCTGGTGTAGCAGCATCTCTAACCTTATTTCCCAAGACGACATTCAGGATCACTTGACTTAAGTCAAGACTGCAAACAGTTTAATTTGTGATGCAGCTGTGAAAAGTCATTTGGCTCAAGTCATGGTCTTCTCATATATTGTATAAATGCAGACTCGGTTGGAAAATCTACAGCACAAAAAGCTCCATACTACTAACTAGAATTGCCTTCATTATAGACTCTGTAACAATGAGACTACCTCTCACAGATGCTCACAGACTCACATTGCAGAAAGCCTGTACCTAATCTCTTCTTCAAACGGTAATTCAATGCATGGAAGTAGCTGGTCTAATGATAACAGCTTTAGATGCTGTAGCTTTTGCCAGATTCTACATACATCCTTTGCAGCTTCAAATTTTGCAAAAAATGGAATCAAGATGGCAACAACCTGTCTCAGATGATCTCATTTGACTTAAGGACAAGATAATCTATTACTTGGTGCAAGATTTACCAATCACTGATTCAGCAAACAATGTCATATGTCACATCAGTGGCTTACATCAAGCACCAAAGCAGTACAGAAGGCACCTTAGTGACTTGGACAGAACACCATCATTGCATGATTTCAGCAATTCATATTCCGGGTGTGGACAATTGGGAAGAAAATTTTCCTTTCAGGACTTGGTACAGAGATATGGTACAAATTTCCTCCAGTTTGCCTTGGTGTCTTTCTCTACATCCCTTCTTCCATCTAGACCTCAAGTCTCTCCATTTATTTAGCATAGTGAATTAATACCTAATTTTGTCTCAGAAAGGTTTTTCAAATCAAGTCATAGGAGGCTGCTTTTCAGCGAAAAGATCTGCCAACTGTAGTTCCTGTTTAGTACCGCTACCTGCCTAAATTGTTTTTCCTGCTTTATTTCATGGTGGAATTGTGGACTTCACAGCTTGGGTATAGGATCCCACATGTGAAGGCTTGTGGAATCTTACCATTTTGTGAAATAAAACAAAATGTATGCTTACCTGATAAATTAATTTTTTTCATGATGGTGAGAGTCCACAAGACCTACCCTTGTTTTTCCTTAACAGTTAGCAGCAGTACCAGTTTGCTTTTCCTTACCTACTTCCTTATTTTGTTCTTTCTATTGGCCATATATATGAATAATGAGTTATGGGAAAGAGGGATGCATTAAGCTCTGTTATGCAGGGTATTTTGCCTCTTCCTTAATGATTGGACTTTAATCCCACTTGTGATGGCTCGTGAACTCTCACGATCATGAAATAAATTAATTTATCATGTAAGCATCCATTTTTATTTTTATTTTTTAATAGTTGAACCTAATGGTTATGTATTTCATACTAATTCTCATTGGCTGGGAAAGACAACTGCCTCTGCAGAGGCGCAGACCTCTAAGAGGGAAACCTCTCCAGATAATAAAAAACTGTTTTATTTAGTAGAGGAGGTTTATTTATTTAATTTTTTTTTAACTACATTACGTTTTGAAATGTAGAAAAATTTGACTGCAATACTGATTTAATAATAATTGTTCAAATATGCTATTATATAATCTAAAAGAAATATAAGGAAAGGCAAGTATAAACTATCCTGTACTATGAATCAAACAACAAATAGTTCTGCTATAATGAGGATTCAGCTTAGAAGGGATAATGGGAAAGTGCTTCAATAAATCACAATTACTATAAGTTGCAACCAAATCTTGAATTAACTAAATAAAGCAACTTTCAGAACTGTTAAACAATTATCTAAATGAATACAATTAATTTATTAGAAGATATCTGCACACACACCATTGAGTTTTTTTTAGGTATAAACTAGCGAGCTGAGAAATGTATCATCAAGGGACATTACATTCAATATTATTCTAAGAGGTGTGTCCAGGGCCTGTAAGACAATGCATAATTTCTAGCAAAATTATATTTGTAAATGCAATCAATAAATCATTTAGGCCCAGATTACAAGTAGTGAACTAATGCTACCATGGGACACGATTGTTAGTATTGCTGGGCTGTGCTAAAATTAACGCACAACTTGTTAGTTGCACAGATCTTAGTGTGGTGAACAGAAATCAATCCGACTACGAAAATATCTGACGGCACTAGCTGCTGCAGATTTCTACTTTTGGATTCTAACGAAGGATTGAAATGCGCATCCTCTAAAATATATAGGGCTAGATTACAAGTGGCGCTGTATTTTTTTTCCTGCAATTGCGAAAACAACGCTAGAGTTAAGATTTTTTGGCTAGTTAGGTTAAAAAAAATATTTTTAACCTGAATTATCGCAAAAATCCTAACTGAAATTATCGCAAAAATCCTAACTGAAATCAATGGAGAAAAAAAGTAGAAAAACAAACAAACACCCAACTATCGTGCAAACGCGATCACATTTTCGCATTCCTCATAGAAGTCAGTGGAGAAAACAAATTGTTGAAAACACCCATTGCGCAAACAACATAGCTTATTACCATTAGCAAATGTAAAATATTTACGATAAATACATAGTTAAAAACTTTATTAATCATCTACTTAATGGCAAAGGACTCTAATTGTTTTTTTAATATTTTTTTAGACGGTGTTATTATGAGTGTAACTGTACTTTGTAATCCATTTTTTATGTGTTTTGCGCAACTTTTTATTTTCGGGAAAACAGTTAACCACAGCTCTGAGATCGCGGTAAGGATTGAAGCTCAACTTGTAATATAAGCGCAATTAAAAATGTTTGCAAAATTCATATTCATATAGATATATTGGTATAAATATATATTTTACAAAAAATATTTACAGATATATAGAGAAATTCATGTTTAAAAATAAAAAGGATATTTTCTTCTATGGGAAGAGCACAGGAATTTTAAATATTCCTAATGCATCAATCATTTCATTAGTGCAACCCATAGAAGTCTATGCAGAGAGGGGGTTAGCTTAGTCGCAATATCCAAAGTCCTGAAGTTAGCGTTCCTGGGTCTTTCTCTCGGGTGCTTTTTATTTTCAAATTGTAATACCAGCGCTAACCTTAAATGCAGTTAGCCAGCAGATTTTTTGCAATAAAGTAAATAATGTCTGATTATTTATCATGCATTTAAGCTGTTTTTTAAAACGGAGATCAGAGGTTGATGAATACGCTCATTTGAAAAAGTTACAAACTTTATTTTTATTTTTTAAATGATTCCTAAGCAAATCCTAATGTGGTTACACTACTATAACTATGAAATAAATATATAATGGATTGTTTGTTTCACTCAAATATCCAACTGTGCCTTCAAATGTAAGGAAATGTACAAAGATTTTGCAAAGATCATGCTTAGTACATTAAATACAACAGGAACTGTATAAAGACATTGCTGTAATATATAAAGCTAACACAGTGAGGTTTTAGGTTGAGACTAAATCATTTTTTTGTTAATTGGAATTTAATGTTTTTCAGATAATGCATAAAAAAGATTGGGGGAAAACAGGTGGTAAAGCTAAAGATGAAGCATAAACAGATTTGCAGTGAAAAATTTACATTGAGAACGTTTAAAAAAAATGTTATACCACTATTTAAAGTTGACCAAATTTATGTTTGTGTTATCAGTATGATAAGGTAAACAGCTAATCAGCTTATTAAACTAAAGATCAAGATATAGAGCCACTTTACTCTAAGGGCTCCATGTACGAAGCAGCGAAAGCTGCTCCGGAGCCTTTGCGGGGCAGGTTCGCATATTCCCGCAATGTAAGAAGCAGCGGTCATTAGACCGCTGCTTCCTACACCCTACGCCACCTCTTAGGTGGCGAAGCAAAATCACCGAGAGCTTGATCGCTCTCGGTGATTGACAGCCCCTTCAGTCACGTGATTGGTCGCGCGACTGAAGGGGCGGGCATTACACACTCCGCTGAGTGTGTAATGATACATACGGGCAAGCGGATCAATAGATCCGCTGCCCGTGTGTAGCGGAGGCGGGCGGACAGCTTCGCGAGTTAAGAAGCTTT
>NC_069502.1:646466566-646481566 GCF_027579735.1 Bombina bombina | reverse complement strand
GCTTTGCAGTTTGCTGTTTATTGGGCCGCATAGCTGCAGACCAGTCAGAGTGCCCGTGATGACTAATGTCCACAGCTTAAAGCACTTTTATTGAGGATGTGAGTGTCATAACTGGACCCTGGAGCAATGGAAGAAGGTTGCCTGATGAATCACGTTTTCTTTTAGATCTGGTAGATGTTCAGGTCATTTACCTGGGGAAAAGATGGCAGCAGGCTGTACTATGGAAAAAAGGCAGGCTCTGGGAATGTTCTGCTGGGAAACCATGGGTCCTGGCATACATGTGGATGTTACTTTAACACATACCACCTACCTAGAGAATGTTACAGACCACGTACACCCTTTCATAGCAATGGTGTTCCCTGATGGCAGTGGCCTCTTTCAGCTGGATAATGCACCCTGCTACACTGCAAAAATTGTTCACAAATGATTTGAGAAACATGACAAAGCGTTCAAGGTGTTGCCTTGTCCTCCAAATTCCCCAGATCACAATCCACTTGAGGATCTGTGGGATGTGCTGGAACAACAGATCCGATCCATAGAGGCCCAACCTTGCAACGTGTAGAACTTAAAGGATCTGCTGCTAATGTCTTGGTGCCAGATACCACAGGAAATGTTCAGAGGTCTTGTGGAGTCCATGCCTTGATGAATCAGAGCTGTTTTGGCAGCGGGACCTACACAATATTAATGAGGTGGTTTTAATGTTGTGGCTGATCAGACTGTAAATATATATATAATCTAATGACTGCAACATGTTCCAAAAAAGCAATTTAGGTCTAATAGCGATGTGGCAAATTAAAATAAGATGGTGATGTGAAACAGGTGAGGCAATCGTGTAATCATAGTATATAAAGAGCCTCCAAAAAAGGTCTAGTCCTTCAGGAGCAAGGATGGGATGAGACTCGCCAATCTGCCAACAGATGCTTCAGTGAATAATCCAACACTGAGAACAACATTCCCCAAAGACAAATCGGTAGGATTTTGGGCATTTCACTTTCTACAGTGCACAATATAATTAAAAGATTCAAAGAATCCGGTCACATCTTGGTGTGTAAAGGGCAAGGCCAAAAACCACTTCTGAATGCATGTGATCTCCGATCTCTCAGACGTCACTGTCTCAAAAACCGTCATGAGTCTGTAATGAATATCCTGACATGGGCTCGGGAATACTTTGGTAAACCTATGTCAGTCAACACTATTCACCGCTGCATCCACAGATGCAAGTTAAGGCTTAACTAAGCAACTACATCAACACTGTCCAGAAATGCTGCAGACTTCTCTGGGCTCGGTCTCATCTGAGATGGACAGTAGTACAGTGGAATCATGTTTTGCTGTCCGACAAGTAAATATTTGAAATAGTTTTTTGGAAAAAACAGCTGTCATGTTCTCAGAGTAAATGAGAAAAAGGACCACCCAAGCTATTATCAGCCTCAGTTCCAAAAGCCAGCATCTGTCATGGTATGGGGTGTGCCCATGGCATGGGTAACTTGCACATCTGTTAGGGCACCATTAATACAGAAAGATATGTATACATTTTGTAACATCCAGATGTCGTTTTTACAGGGACGTCCCTACATCAGGACAACACCAAACCACATTCAACCCGGATTACAAGCAGATGGTTGTGTAAGCAGAGAGTGCGGGTGCTAGCGTGGCCTGCCTGCATGGTCAGGACCTGTCTCCGTTTGAGAATGTGTGGCGCATTATGAAGTGCAAAATTAGGCAATGAAGGCCCTGTACACTTGCGCAGCTGAAGACATGCATAATGGATGAATGGGGGACAATTCTGCTTGCTAAACTTAACCAACTTCAGTGCCCAAAAACGTAATAAGTGTTATTAAAAGAAAAGGTGATGCTACACAGTAGTAAACAGTTGACTGCCCCAACTTTTTTGTAAATGTAAAACATCAAATAATATGTTAATAATGTGTTTTCAATATGGTACAGAGTGAATTGAAGTTTTAAATGACTCCTTTTGCTTGTGTTTTTTTTTTGTATTTTATATATATATATATATATATATATATATATATATATATATATATATATATATATATATATATATAATGTACAGACAATAGGAAGGCACTCACCGTTTTAAAAGTATAACTCATTATTGTTATATCCTCGTCCTCAGACCAACCAAACAAACAAAAAAACTCACCCATTTAAAGTAAACCCATCACCGTGTGATCACAAACAGCGGTGTCCCAGCACATCTGCCATGCACCTCTGCGCAAGTGGAGAACTGCTACGGAACACAACAAAGGACAAAAACAGCATAAGAAAAAGCAATCACCATAAGACTACACCACTTATTTGTGCTAACTCTTACAAATTGCAAACAACAAATGATCAAAATGTTACATATGTAAATGCAAACACAGGCTAAGTTAGGGATCACTGTATATAATGAACTTCCTTCGTAATACAAACTAATCACACCCACGATCGTCATTCACAATATCGGCTAAATGTGGTTGCTTGGCAAGCAATACACAACAACAACGAGCCAAATATCGCATAAGCTGAAACAATTCAGGAAGGGAGACAATATCTCAACATAAGTCGCAGGCAACATATCTCATAAAAAATAATAACAACAAAAAGTGCCAAGATGAACAGCAAATATATAAAATACAGTCATTCATCAATCGAACACGCGCAACAACCCAAACAGGACTCACACTTGTACCACACTGTACCCGTACTACCCTATACCATATGCACACACTCGCTTAGGACTAAATAAAAACAGAACACCCGCCTAACAAGACTAAGCCACACCATCCATCGCAACAGTCCTAGCTAAAAAACGTCATTCCACAGCGCAATCAGCTTATAAATTTGTACCCAAAAAGCCATAGCAATATCTTACACTGAACGTCACCTAACTGCCAGCTTCATAATGTCACAAACCAGTTAAATAACAGTAGCTTCACGCATTGCCACATTGATGAACAAAGGGCCAATTATACAGACCCATGCAAATTTCAATATGCCTATGTACTGTACGGCCATTAACAATTATCATAACAAGAGCCGTCACCATTTAGGTGCCCTTCAAGCAACCCAAATGAAACATGGGCTATCCATACAAGAAGTAAGTGATCACAAGCATCCCACCACATTCATAAAACAAGCAAAACCATTCATATATATAAAAATCAACAACCAAACAAACAAACATTCATCAAACAAACCCATACATGTACGGCAACCCAGACAGGACTCACACCTGTACCTCAAACCTACACTACAATATCCCACAAACACACACACACTTAAGGCTAAATGACAAACAGAACACCCATCCAGCAGACCCAAATCACACCATCCATAACAACAAACCTATGCTATAAAAAGTCATATCCCAACACAATCAACACATGTAATTGTACATAAAAGCCATAGCTCTATCTTGACTTGACATAAATACCAGACTCATAATAACACATATCAGTTTAGAAACAGTAACTTCAAATGTCGCCATATTGATGAACAAAAGACAGATTGCACCAATCCATACAAGTTCAGATATGCCTATGTACTGTCCGGTTATTAATCATTTACATAGCAAGAGCCATCACCACTCAGATACCTCACAAACAACCTAAATAAAGGCTAACCATACTAAAATCAAACAATCACAAGCATACCATAACATCCATAACTAAACATAACTATTCACACATACAAATCCACAACCAAACAAAACACCAAACATCCCCAAAACACGCTCATCTCAGCTCTCAAACAACAAACATACTAAAAATGTATACAGTTACTCAACCACTCAGACTACTATTGAACCAGACCAATGATTCCAAAATCATAACCACATCTAGGACCATTCTCAAGCACTATTGATCCAATAACTTCAGCTGGTCAGGAACACATGATCTGGAACACTGCTAGCCAAGACCTACCATACCTAAAGAAAAAAGAAATAATGGCAACATAAACAGACACAGAACAACCTATAGGAAACATTGATAGTCCATGGTCATATTAAGACCCTTGGGATGCATGGTGTCCAAGTTATAGATCCATTGTAGCTCTCTTTGGAGTAGGCATCTTGCCCTATCCCCCCCTCTTGGGTGTATCGGAATGTGATCAATAATAATATATTGTAAATCCTGTACACCATGACCATTCTGTGCGAAATGCCTAGCAACAGGTTGCTCAGAGTCCCCATTTTAATGGCATTCCGGATGGCAGTCCGATGGTTCACCATCCTCGTACAAAGATCATCCTGGGTTTTACCCACATAGAACCTGCCACACGGAGAGTGTAGCAGATATACTATGTCAGTAGTAGTGTAAGTTACTCTGTGACATATGTGGAACTTCTTATTGGTCCACAGATGAGTGAAGTTAGAACTCTGGATGAGACCCCTGCACGTAAGACAACCACTGCATCTGAAACAATCCATCTTTTTTAAATTCAACCAGGTGTGTTGATTGTAGCTTTCCCTGTTGTCCAGTCTTAGCAAAAGATCCTTTAATGATCGGCCACGTCTGTAACTGACCATAGGGCTTTCCATATGACTAAAGGGGAGTGTTGTGTCACTAGCGACAATGTCCCAA
Organism: Bombina bombina; assembly: GCF_027579735.1. Classification (NCBI taxonomy): domain Eukaryota; kingdom Metazoa; phylum Chordata; class Amphibia; order Anura; family Bombinatoridae; genus Bombina; species Bombina bombina. The sequence continues at coordinate 646,476,980 of NC_069502.1, read as the reverse complement.
TGATCCTTCAACTGGGTAGAGACATGGAGTCTTTCGGGTGTAAAAGTGGTACTGAACACCATGCGTCTACCCATATCCTTGTGAGTGGTTTTGATCAGGGCTTGATTCTGGGCCATCTCGAGAGTATCCAGTAGTGCCCTCTTGGTATATGCATTTCCATATCCCCTCTCTTTGAAGCGGTGCATTTCCTCTAACTGTACACGCTTCTGTTGGTCATCAGGGTTGTTCCTTACCACACGTTTGAACTGGGACAGAGGAAGTGCCTTTTTCAGGCTGGGGGATGGCAACTCGTCACCTCCAACAGCGAATTCCTGTCTGTCAGCTTTTTAAACAAGGTAGTGCAGAATCTCCCAGTATCTTTGGATATCCTCAAATCAAGAAAGTCCACAGTCTCAATGCTGGCCGTCATCTTGAATTGAACTTTTGCATTAGTCTTGTTAAGGTTACTGAACCAAAGAAGAAGGTCATCATAGTTGCCACCCCAAATGATGAAGAGATCATCAATGTACCTGCGGAACAATTTGATCCTGCAATCTGAAAACAGATCCGTTTGCTCCAACTCAAAATCAGCCATGAACAAATTGGCAAAGGATGGGGCCACATTGGACCCCATCGCTGTACCTGAAATCTGTAAAAAGAATTCCTTTTCAAATTTGAAATAGTTATATTTCAGACAGAAGTCTAATAGCTGCAAAATGACATCCACTGGAGGTCCAACATACGGACTCTTAAGTAAATGTTTCCCAACAGCTGCCATGCCCAATTCATGCAGAATAATCGTATAAAGGCTGGTCACATCAAGAGTGACCAGCACATTGGATGAGCTAAACTGGCTCCAGTCCTGCAATATCTTGATTAATTTGATAGAGTCCAACAAAGGTCTGCCAGGGGGATGCAAAGGATCTTTATGGACTTTCAGGAGAGTATAAATCACTGGTATGATCGGGAAATCAGTAAGCAAGTACGCTCTCAACTGTTTATCGATAATCTCCATTTGTAGCAGCTGGTTCACAAAAATGTCAATCTCCTCTTTGAAGATCTTGGTGGGGTCCCTGGGCAATCTCCGGTAAGTGCTCTCATCTGAGAGTTGTGTGGCAATCTCAGCTCTATAGACTGAATAATCCTGGAGTACCAGGGCACCCCCCTTATCAGCCTCCCTAATTACCAGATTATGATTGGCCTGTAGATCCTTCAAAGCAAGTCTCTCCAATCTCGTAAGATTGTTACGAACAGAATATTGTTTGTCATGCTCGTCATCCATCATATCCTCCTTCACCATCCTCGAGTAGGTTTTAATACTGGGGTTATTACTCTTAGGATCAAATCTCCCCTTCTTCCTAAAGCCTGAACATAATGCATCCTAAACTGCAAAGTGTTCCTTCAGGTGTAGTGACCTCTGGAATTTATACAGATCAATGCTCAGAGAAAAGTCATCTGTGATGACTGTGGGAACCAATTTAAATCCCTTGCAGAACACAGATTGTTCGACAGCAGTTAGTAGGTGTGAACTGAGATTCATGATGTTATTAGTATTACCTCCATCTATTTGTGCCATTGTCTCGGTGGTCTTCCCCTTTGTCTGAAACTTGTGCCCACCTCTTCGTGTGTGCGGCCTCTGCCTGCCCAGTTTTTTTACCGTGTCTGCATCAATTGAGAACTCATTTTTGTTGGACTCTATCGAATTAATCAAGATATTGCAGGACTAGAGCCAGTTTAGCTCATCCGATGTGCTGGTCACTCTTGATTTGACCATCCTTTATACGATTATTCTGCATGAATTGGGCATGGCAGCTGTTAGGAAACATTTACTTAAGAGTCCGTATGTTGGACCTCCAGTGGATGTCATTTGCAGCTATTAGACTTCTGTCTGAAATATAACTATTTCAAATTTGAAAAGGAATTATTTTTACAGATTTCAGGTACAGCGATGGGGTCCAGTGTGGCCCCATCCTTTGCCAATTTGTTCATGGCTGATTTTGAGTTGGAGCAAACAGATCTGTTTTCAGATTGCAGGATCAAATTGTTCCGCAGGTACATTGATGATCTCTTCATCATTTGGGGTGGCACTTATGATGACCTTCTTCTTTGGTTCAGTAACCTTAACAAGACAAATGCAAAAGTTCAATTCAAGATGACGACCAGCATTGAGACTGTGGAATTTCTTGATTTGAGGATATCTAAAGATACTGGGAGATTCTGCACTACCTTGTTTAAAAAGCTGACAGACAGGAATTCGCTGTTGGAGGTGACGAGTTGCCATCCCCCCAGCCTGAAAAAGGCACTTCCTTGGTCCCAGTTCAAACGTGTGGTAAGGAACAACACTGATGACCAACAGAAGTGTGTACAGTTAGAGGAAATGCACCACCGCTTCAAAGAGAGGGGATATGGAAATGCATATACCCAGAGGGCACTACAGTATACTCTCGAGATGGCCCAGAATCAAGCCCTGATCAAAACCACTCGCAAGGATATGGGTAGACGCATGGTATTCAGTACCACTTTTACACCAGAAAGACTCCATGTCTCTACCCCGTTGAAGGATCATTGGGACATTGTCGCTAGTGACACAACACTCCCCTTTAGTCATATGGAAAGCCCTATGGTCGGTTACATTGTAGCAAAGTGTAATTTCTTCAGTTGTGTCACATGAAAAGATATAATAAAATATTTACAAAAATGTGAGGGGTGTTTTCACTCACTTTTGTGGGATACTGTGTATATATATATATATGTATATATATATATATATATATATATATATATATATATATATATATATATATATATATATATATATAAAAATATATACATTCATGTCCAAAAATATCGGCACCCCTGCATTTCTGTCAGATAATGCACCACTTCACCAAGAAAATTGTTGCAATTACAAATGTTTAGGCATTCTCATGTTTCTTTCTTTTGTTTGTATTGGTATGACACAAAAAGTGGAGGAAAAAAAGCCAAATCTGAAACATTCCACGCAAAACTCCAAAAATGGATTGGACAAGATTATTGGCACCTTCTCAAAATTGTAAGAAATAATTGCATTCCAAGTTTGTGATAATCCTATAATTTGTAATTAAACTCACCTGTTACAAATTAACAGGTGCTGAAAATATAAAAATTACACCGGTAGCCAGTTAAAATGGTGAAAAATTGACTCATCCTTTTTGTTGTGTGTCTCTGTGTGCCACACTGAGCATGTAGAAGAGAAAGAGCAGCAAATAATTCTACTGTTTTCAAAAAAAGAAATGAGGCTTTTAAAGAAAAGAATACAGTCCCTACAGTCAAACATGGTGGCGGTTCACTGATGTTTTGGAGTTGCTTTGCTGCTTCAGGCACTGGATGTCTTGACTGTGTGCATGGCATAATAAAATCTGAAGACTACCAAAGAATTTTGTGGTGCAATGTAGGGCACAGTGTCAGAAAGGTGGGTCTCCATCAGAGGTCATGGGTCTTATAGCAGGACAATGACACAAAGCACACGTCAAAAAGCACTGAACTAGTCAGCAATGAGTCCAGATCTCAATACCATAGAACATCTGTGTAGACATCTCAAAACAGCAGTTTTGAAAAGGAAACCTTTCAATCTGAGAGACCTGGAGCAGTTGGTGAAAATTCCAGTAGAGAGATGTAAAAAATAATTGAAGGTTACAGGAAGCATTTGTTTTCAGTTATTTTTTCCAAGGGATGTGCTACCAAATATTAAATTGAGGGTGCCAATAATTTTGTCCAGTCCATTTTTTAAGTTTTGCGTGGAATGTGTCAGATTTGGCTTTTTTTTCTCCACTCTTTGGTGTCATGCTAATACAAACTAAAGAAATATGAGAATGAGAACATGAGAATGCCTAAACATTTGTAATTGCAATAATTTTCTGGGAGAAGTGGTGAATTATCTGACAGAAATGCAGGGTTGCTAATATTTTTGGCCATGACTGTATAGATGTGTGTGTATATATATATATATATATATATATATATATATATATATATATATATATATATATGTATGTATATATATATATATATATATATATATATATATATATGTGTGTGTGTGTATGCATGTATGTGTGTGTATATATATATATATATATATATATTATTTGCAGAAGAAAGCGCACTCCAAAGGACTTGTTTGATTAATCACCTTTATTCTGTGAACGTTTTCGAGCTTAACAAGCTCGTCCTCAGACAGACAAAATATGAGCAGTTACACTTACCACCACCGTGACTAAATACCCAACACACCACGCTGTCACGCTCTACACGTAAGACACACCCCCTGGGGGGAGCGGTCAGCCGTGTCAATGCAATGGAACAATGTGTAAACCCAAGTGACATAAAAAGTGTTATACACTAAGCAAATCTACTGCAGGAGACAAGCACAGGACAGGACCTAACAAGTAATAGAACAAATGTATAATGGCTATAGAGCACAGTAAATGTGTCACCATAGTAACAACAAAACAGAGGCAACGATTGGACATAACATCCGGCCAATCGGGAAAAGGCAATAATGTGTTGGAATGGCAGAACACGGGAGAGACAATAAATAAATAACAAAGGCAAAAGAAACTATATATATATAAAAATAAATATGCGCCTAAAATTGGGCAAGTTCAACTGTAAAATGTTCCTATTCTATCCATTCTCCTTGAAACAGTTCTTACGCAAATGTGTGCATTAAAGTTCTACATAACTAATGTGGAGACTGGAGAACAGCTTTAGAAATCAGTTGTAGAAACAGTGGTGTTAGAAAAAATAAGGGGTTCAACAAGGTGCAAAAATAATATTTAATGAAGCGCAATAATAATGTACCGCAGAAATATATATATTTGAGCACAAAAAGAAATATATTGGAGAGCAAAAGTAATATATAAAAGGGCGAAAAAATAATTCTTCAGAGCAATTTAATTTAGACCTTTAATAGCCATCTTTAGTTAAAGTATAAATATTTAGCTTTGGTGTTTGTATCAAGCGCTTAATCCCAGAGCTGGAATATAGCTCTGCAGTATGCGAGTACCTCCCATTTGTTCCTAATTGCTTGAATTAAACCACATTATAACTCTATGAAGTTTTTTTCTTTTCTTTGAGGAAATCCAATGGAAGTAATTTTATTGGACTCTTTGCTACCAGTTGCAATTGTTTAATTGCTTCATCCACCTTAATATAAGTACATTTATGTTTATACACTTTTTTAATTTTATTATTCATCAATTGAATTGATTGGTTAGAGATACATATCTGCATTCAATAACATTTGGCAGCCATGATCAATATTGAATTAATTTTGCTTTTGCTTTGGACACATATGCTCTTTTTTGCTTGTTATATGCCTTTTTTTATTATGTCTTAGAAAGGAAAAGGATGTAATTTTTTTTTCTGACCACACAGAATCTAGGCATATTTATATAATTTTTTAGTTCTGCAGTATGTAAATATTTGTGTTTCTGTTGCCAGTAAGCCAGATAAACAGGTTAAACAATTCTGTGGGGACACACAGAAAAGAAGGGCGCCTCCTAGTGTAATAAAGTTTACACAGTAAACAATCAATCAAGAGTGTAAGTCAGGTACTCACAATGGAAGCAACACCAAGCTTGTGCTTAGCATCACCTACTGGAATCTCTCAGTGTCCCAGCTCACTGCTCCTTGGATCCTGCACACTTCCGTTTGGGGCATTTCCCCAAGGTAAAAACTCAAGCTCTCAGTCAAGTGAAAATATAAAATCCACTTTTAATAAAACACAGTATAAAAACATAGGGTACAACAATTCCCACTATGTAATAAAATGTTGCAACGCGTTTCTCAGCTCACACACGGTTTCATCAGGCATATCATAACTGTTTTTATACTGTATTGTATTAGAAGTTGATTTTATATTTTCACTTGACTGAAAGCTTGAGTTTTTACCTTGGGAAACGCCCCAAACGGAGGTGTGCAGGATCCAAGAAGCAGTGAGCTTGGACACTGAGAGATCCCAGTAGGTGATACTAAGCACAAGTGGGTGCTGCTTCCATTGTGAGCACCTGACTTACACTCTTGATTGATTGTTTACTGTGTAAACTTTATTACACTAGGAGGCTCCCCTTCTTTTTTTGTGTGTCCCCACAGAATTGTTTAACCTTTTTCCAACTGGATTGGGAAGGAGCAGCCATCAGTGGAGACCTAAGAACTCTCTACAGATCCAAGAAAGGATAGATTGAACAGCTGTGACCATCTATATAGACTAATAAGATAAGAACTTCTTATTTGTGCTAAAATAATTGTCCATATAATAGACGGCCAAATTAAGGTCTTAATATTGCTCACCTTTTTTTATATGTAACTATATATTTCATATTGTTAAATTTGGTGGATTGCACCCCCTGGAGTGGTGACAAGTAATTGTCACCAGGCTGTTTTAAGCCAGATAAACAGACTGTTTTTAATTGGTTGTGAATCATTTGAAAAAAAAAAAAAAAACAAGAATTGATACAGACTGGAGAATAGATTGATTATGTGTTAATATTAGGTTTAATATTTTTCTCTTTAAAAAGCACATTTCAGATAACCAAGTTATATTTTGAGGTCTGACATGTCTGCTTAGAGATCCTTCTGGATGAAACCCATTAAAAGCAATAAATAAAAATGAAAGATATTTGCAGGGGAAAAAACAATACTACAATTCTGATAACTTCCTACAAAAATGTGCAAAGTCTCATGGGAGAAGAACTTTCCAAATATTACATTAACGGCATTGTTACAAAATATAACCTTTTGTGCAAGGTTCAATCACAATGTCTACAATAAAAGGCACATGGGATCTTGGCAGATAGGCAGTTCAGTGTTTGAGAAATATTGCTTTGTGCTACATCCCTTGAGTAATCAAACCATACCCTAGGATTTTCATTTCTTTGTACTTGCTTATCTTTTTTATGCTACACAAATCTTATTGTCAAGATTAAATTCCACAAGTTACATGGTCAAATATCACCCATATAGAATGAATATTAAAAAAGGGAAGAACAGAATAAAATAGCAAATCCTTGGAAGGTTTAAATATAGTAATAGTTTAATTAAACTGTGAATATGCACTGGTTAAAAGTCGCTAAAGAAACAACAAAACTATTTACATATTCACTCTTTCTATCTTCCATTACTGCCTTCCAAATATTCTTTAAACTTTGTCCAAATATACACTTTTCTTGCCTTGTCTTCTCTATCCCCCTCACACTTACGGGCCATTTTTGCACCATGTGGGGATAATGTCCGCCAGACATCGATAAATGCAGATAGCATACGCAGTTGACATTTATCATTGCACAAGCGGTTCTGGTGAACTGCTTGTGCAATGCCGCCCCCTGCAGATTCACGGCCAATCAGCCACTAGCAGGTGGTGTCAATCAATCCAATCATATGCGATCGAGCGGATTGCTGTCCATCGCCTCTGAGTTAAAGGGACAGTATACACTCATTTTCATATAACTGCATGTAATAGACACTACTATTAAGAATAAGATGCACAGATACTGATATAAAAATCTAGTATAAAACTGTTTAAAAAAACTTACTTAGAAGCTCTCAATTTAGCTCTGTTGAAAAGGTAGTTGGAAAGCCCACTGCAAGTTGGAAATAAGAAGCTTCCCCCTCCCCCTTCTTTTACATACATAGTAACATAGTAGATAAGGTTGAAAAAAGACTGAAGTCCATCGAGTTCAACCTATACAAATCTAAAATACTTACAAAAAGCTCCAGTTAAGCTTAAATAACCCCATTAAATTGTGACCCATTTAATACTAGCAATCATATCCATGAATTTTGTTTATATACAGAAATTTATCCAGACTATTTTTAAATGTATCTATGGTATTGGCATTCACTACCTCCTTTGGTAATTAGTTCCACAATTTTATTGCTCTTACAGTGAAAAAATGTTTCCGTTGCAGGAGATTAAATCTCCTTTCCTCCAACCTTAAATTATGACCTCTTGTCAGAACCAATTTTCTTGGAATAAAAAGAGCTTCTGCCATCTCTGTATATGGGCCTTGAATATATTTATATAAAGTAATCATGTCACCTCTCAAGCGCCTTTTTTCTAAAGAGAACAGACCCAGTTTGGCTAGCCTCTCCTCATAGGTTAATTTCTCCAATCCCCTTATTAGCTTTGTGGCCCTTCTCTGAACTTTTTCTAGTTCTGCAATATCTTTTTTAGCAATCGGTCCCCAGAACTGCACTCCAAACTCAAGGTGAGGTCTTACCAGGGCTTTATATAATGACAGAATTATGCTTTCCTCCCTTGAATCAATGCCTCTTTTAATACATGCTAGTATCTTATTAGCCTTTGAAGCCGCTGCCCTGCATTGTGCACTCATCTTTAGCTTGTTATCTATTACTACTCCCAAATCCCTTTCCTCCTGTGTTTGGCTAAGTCTTGTCCCATTTAAAAAATACATAGCCTGCTTATTTTTACTTCCAAAATGTAGAACCTTACATTTTTCCGTATTAAATCTCATTTTCCATTCACTTGCCCATAGTTCTAATTTTAGCAAATCCCTTTGCAAAGAGAGTTCATCCTGCTCTGACCTAATGACCTTACTTAACTTAGTATCATCTGCAAAAATAGAGATGTCACTATTTAATCCTTGCTCCAAGTCATTTATAAAAATATTAAAAAGAACAGGGCCCAGTACTGATCCCTGGGGGACGCCACTGATTACCTTTGTCCAATCTGAGTATGATCCATTTACTGCTACTCGTTGCTCCCTATCTTTTATCCAGTTATTTATCCATGAGCTAACATTTTCAGCTATTCCCAGTCCCTTAATTTTGTGCATTAATCTCTCATGTGGCACTGTATCAAATGCCTTTGCAAAATCTAAGTATATCACATCAACTGATTCCCCTTTATCTATATTTTTACTTACTTCCTCGTAGAATCTAATTAGATTAGTTTGACATGATCTATTTCTCCTAAAGCCATGCTGATTAGAACTCATAATCTTGTTTACACGAATATGCTCATCAATATAATCCCTTATAATCCCTTCAAATATCTTACCCACTATTGATGTCAGACTAACTGGTCTATAGCTTCCTGGATCATCCCTGCTTCCCTTTTTGAAGAGTGGCACCACATCAGCTTTACGCCAATCCTGGGGTACCATGCCTGAGGATAATGAGTCTTGAAAAATTAAGAGTAAAGGTTTGTCTATAACAGTGCTAAGTTCACTTAACACCCTTGGGTGTATTCCATCTGGGCCTGGAGTTTTATTTACCTTAATATTTTTTAGTTTTTTCCTGATATCCTCTAAACAAAACCCAGTTAGTGGTATGGACTGGCATGTTCTATTCTGTTCCAAAGTATCATTCAATGGTTCCTCTCTTGTGTATACTGAAGAAAAAAACTGGTTTAGTACCTCAGCCTTCTCCCTGTCATTATTTATCATGCTACCCTCCACACATTTTAATGTACCTATATTATCCTTCTTAGATTTTTTGTTATTTATGTACTTAAATAACCTTTTAGGGTTAGACTTAGAATCCTTGGCAATTAATTTTTCATATTCAATTTTGGCTAATTTGATTGCTTTTTTGCATGCTTTGTTACATTCCTTATAAATATTGTATGCTGAGTCTGTACTATTTTCTTTTAATAATTTAAATGCCCTACGTTTTTTCCTAATTTCTTTTAACACATTTATATTTAGCCATAACGGCTTATTTTTTTTATTTTTATTTTTATAACCATATGGTATGTATTGATATGTATATTTATTTAACACATTTTTAAATATTATCCATTTATCCTCTGTATTTTTATTAGAAAATACATTGTCCCAATTTATATTATTTAATGATTTCCTTAAATCGTTGAATTTTGCTTTCTTGAAATTAAAAGTCTTAGTTAAGCCTTTAAAACACTGCATATGAAAAGAGATTTCAAATGTGACCATGTTATGATCACTGTTACCCAAATGTTCTTTGACTTCTATGTTTGATATTATATCTGTATTGTTTGATAGCACTAAATCCAATATAGCTTTACTCCTAGTTGGCTCCTCTATTAATTGTGACAAGAAGTTATCCCTGAGAACATTTAAAAATCTATCCCCCTTAGCTGAATTACTAGTTTCATTGGCCCAGTTTATATCAGGGTAGTTAAAATCTCCCATAATTACAGCACTGTTATTAGCAGCCTTACCTATTTGCATTAGTAGTTGAGTTTCCTCTGGGTCACTAATGTTGGGAGGCTTGTAGCATGTTCCTAGTAATATTTTTTAGGATTTTTCCCCCCACTCTTTATTTCAACCCACAGGGTCTCTACATTGTCACTTGTATCATAAATATCTTCCCTTATTGTAGGTTTAAGGTCAGGTTTAATATACATGCAGATTCCTCCACCCCTTTTATTATTCCTGTCCCTCCTAAATAA